>NC_091285.1:653903110-653923110 GCF_032444005.1 Ranitomeya imitator | reverse complement strand
GCATATTCCTCTTTTCTTAAGAGATATTGTCCCCAATTTAGAACTTTCCCTTTCAGTTCTAAAACGATTCTGATAATTAAGGAATTGTGAGCCCAAATGACAGACAGTACAAATGGGTTGTTGAGTCTCTTAACACCTTTGGTGTAAAAAGAGGTAGTTGGGAATGATTTGAGCTATGAAACCAAACTCAGTCTTGCGCCAAAAGTCGCAATGAATGGACAAAAAGCTGGTGCTCAGCATTTTTGACGGTTAAGTCCAAATTGTACCTGAGATACGTTTGACTGAAAATAACGCATCAGTAGTTAGTACAGAAAAGGGTACTTTCCCATACCGGGAGTCGAACCCGGGCCGCCTGGGTGAGAACCAGGAATCCTAACCGCTAGACCATATGGGAAATGATGCATAGCGGTATCAGTGACAATGTAAAAAAAAGAAGTTTACTACTTGACACAAGAAACTTCTGCAGTTCAATTTGCGCAACTTGCCTCGTTAACACAGTAGGAAGCAAATCCGTCTCATAAGCTAAAGGTTGAACTTTTGATGCTCAGAAGAGGCACTGGCCCCTTGTTTTTTCAATCAATTCTGTCTCCATCTTTGCTAGAGAGCCACCGATTTTTCCCATTCAGTACCAAAACATAACCGATTGCAGCAAAGAGGAGAGCTCTAATAACAGACAGGGAAAAAAGGGTTGCTGAGTCCCTTAAAACCTAGGAGTTACAAGTGAGAAATAAGAATGGTTTGAGCGTTGACCTCAAATGGTATGTGGTGCAAATAAATAACCCAAAACTCTGGTGGTTGACATTTTTGCTGCATAGAGCAGTTCCAACCTAAACTGATTCCATCTACAAGGTTTGTGGCAGTTTTTGAATGTGCGTACATATGCCAAAGGAGGTCACTCCCATAGCAGGAATTGAACCAGTCAACCAGCGATGCTAGGTCCTTTTCCGCATGGGGCAAGCTTTACACTAACCAACAAGACAGGTTTAAAAAAAAAAAAAAAAAAAAAAAAAAAAAAGAGGTTTTTTGCTTTGATTAAATAAATTTTACATTACTAAAGCTAAAACTTTCCACATGAACACCATAATTAGCATATCAGTTGGCAATCTGAAGAATATGAGTTTATTCCTCACATGTGGTACTACTCCCTCCTTTTCTCAGGAGACTGTGTTACCAACTCAGAACTTTCCCATTAATTTCTGAAATGTTTCCGATTGGAAATGAAGTAGGAGCCCTAATGACAGACAGAACACATGGATTGTTGGGCCCCTAACACTTTGGAGTAAAAAGGTGTAGTTGAGAATGAGTTAAGCTATGAAACAAAATTAAATCTTGTGCAAAAGGTCCGAATGAATGAAAAATACCCTGGTGTTCAGCATTTTTGACTGCAAAGTGCAAATTCTATCTGAAGTACTTTTATTTGCAAAACACATTTCAGTCTTTGAATGTTGGCAGTAGTACAGAAAAAAGTGAATTCCCATACCGGGAGTCGAACCCGGGCCGCCTGGGTGAAAACCAGGAATCCTAACCGCTAGACCATATGGGAATAGATACCTTCAAGCTCGTTGACAATATGAAAAAAATAAGTTTCGTGCCTTGCACAAGAAGTGTCTGCAGATTAGCTTGTGTGTCTTGCCTCGTTAGCGCAGTAGGTAGCGCGTCAGTCTCATAATCTGAAGGTCGTGAGTTCGATCCTCACACGGGGCAGCATATTCCTCTTTTCTTAAGAGATATTGTCCCCAATTTAGAACTTTCCCTTTCAGTTCTAAAACGATTCTGATAATTAAGGAATTGTGAGCCCAAATGACAGACAGTACAAATGGGTTGTTGAGTCTCTTAACACCTTTGGTGTAAAAAGAGGTAGTTGGGAATGATTTGAGCTATGAAACCAAACTCAGTCTTGCGCCAAAAGTCGCAATGAATGGACAAAAAGCTGGTGCTCAGCATTTTTGACGGTTAAGTCCAAATTGTACCTGAGATACGTTTGACTGAAAATAACGCATCAGTAGTTAGTACAGAAAAGGGTACTTTCCCATACCGGGAGTCGAACCCGGGCCGCCTGGGTGAGAACCAGGAATCCTAACCGCTAGACCATATGGGAAATGATGCATAGCGGTATCAGTGACAATGTAAAAAAAAGAAGTTTACTACTTGACACAAGAAACTTCTGCAGTTCAATTTGCGCAACTTGCCTCGTTAACACAGTAGGAAGCAAATCCGTCTCATAAGCTAAAGGTTGAACTTTTGATGCTCAGAAGAGGCACTGGCCCCTTGTTTTTTCAATCAATTCTGTCTCCATCTTTGCTAGAGAGCCACCGATTTTTCCCATTCAGTACCAAAACATAACCGATTGCAGCAAAGAGGAGAGCTCTAATAACAGACAGGGAAAAAAGGGTTGCTGAGTCCCTTAAAACCTAGGAGTTACAAGTGAGAAATAAGAATGGTTTGAGCGTTGACCTCAAATGGTATGTGGTGCAAATAAATAACCCAAAACTCTGGTGGTTGACATTTTTGCTGCATAGAGCAGTTCCAACCTAAACTGATTCCATCTACAAGGTTTGTGGCAGTTTTTGAATGTGCGTACATATGCCAAAGGAGGTCACTCCCATAGCAGGAATTGAACCAGTCAACCAGCGATGCTAGGTCCTTTTCCGCATGGGGCAAGCTTTACACTAACCAACAAGACAGGTTAAAAAAAAAAAAAAAAAAAAAAGAAGTTTTTTGCTTTGATTAAATCAATTTTACATTACTAAAGCTAAAACTTTCCACATGAACACCATAATTAGCATATCAGTTGGCAATCTGAAGAATATGAGTTTATTCCTCACATGTGGTACTACTCCCTCCTTTTCTCAGGAGACTGTGTTACCAACTCAGAACTTTCCCATTAATTTCTGAAATGTTTCCGATTGGAAATGAAGTAGGAGCCCTAATGACAGACAGAACACATGGATTGTTGGGCCCCTAACACTTTGGAGTAAAAAGGTGTAGTTGAGAATGAGTTAAGCTATGAAACAAAATTAAATCTTGTGCAAAAGGTCAGAATGAATGAAAAATACCCTGGTGTTCAGCATTTTTGACTGCAAAGTGCAAATTCTATCTGAAGTACTTTTATTTGCAAAACACATTTCAGTCTTTGAATGTTGGCAGTAGTACAGAAAAAAGTGAATTCCCATACCGGGAGTCGAACCCGGGCCGCCTGGGTGAAAACCAGGAATCCTAACCGCTAGACCATATGGGAATAGATACCTTCAAGCTCGTTGACAATATGAAAAAAATAAGTTTCGTGCCTTGCACAAGAAGTGTCTGCAGATTAGCTTGTGTGTCTTGCCTCGTTAGCGCAGTAGGTAGCGCGTCAGTCTCATAATCTGAAGGTCGTGAGTTCGATCCTCACACGGGGCAGCATATTCCTCTTTTCTTAAGAGATATTGTCCCCAATTTAGAACTTTCCCTTTCAGTTCTAAAACGATTCTGATAATTAAGGAATTGTGAGCCCAAATGACAGACAGTACAAATGGGTTGTTGAGTCTCTTAACACCTTTGGTGTAAAAAGAGGTAGTTGGGAATGATTTGAGCTATGAAACCAAACTCAGTCTTGCGCCAAAAGTCGCAATGAATGGACAAAAAGCTGGTGCTCAGCATTTTTGACGGTTAAGTCCAAATTGTACCTGAGATACGTTTGACTGAAAATAACGCATCAGTAGTTAGTACAGAAAAGGGTACTTTCCCATACCGGGAGTCGAACCCGGGCCGCCTGGGTGAGAACCAGGAATCCTAACCGCTAGACCATATGGGAAATGATGCATAGCGGTATCAGTGACAATGTAAAAAAAAGAAGTTTACTACTTGACACAAGAAACTTCTGCAGTTCAATTTGCGCAACTTGCCTCGTTAACACAGTAGGAAGCAAATCCGTCTCATAAGCTAAAGGTTGAACTTTTGATGCTCAGAAGAGGCACTGGCCCCTTGTTTTTTCAATCAATTCTGTCTCCATCTTTGCTAGAGAGCCACCGATTTTTCCCATTCAGTACCAAAACATAACCGATTGCAGCAAAGAGGAGAGCTCTAATAACAGACAGGGAAAAAAGGGTTGCTGAGTCCCTTAAAACCTAGGAGTTACAAGTGAGAAATAAGAATGGTTTGAGCGTTGACCTCAAATGGTATGTGGTGCAAATAAATAACCCAAAACTCTGGTGGTTGACATTTTTGCTGCATAGAGCAGTTCCAACCTAAACTGATTCCATCTACAAGGTTTGTGGCAGTTTTTGAATGTGCGTACATATGCCAAAGGAGGTCACTCCCATAGCAGGAATTGAACCAGTCAACCAGCGATGCTAGGTCCTTTTCCGCATGGGGCAAGCTTTACACTAACCAACAAGACAGGTTTAAAAAAAAAAAAAAAAAAAAAAAAGAAGTTTTTTGCTTTGATTAAATCAATTTTACATTACTAAAGCTAAAACTTTCCACATGAACACCATAATTAGCATATCAGTTGGCAATCTGAAGAATATGAGTTTATTCCTCACATGTGGTACTACTCCCTCCTTTTCTCAGGAGACTGTGTTACCAACTCAGAACTTTCCCATTAATTTCTGAAATGTTTCCGATTGGAAATGAAGTAGGAGCCCTAATGACAGACAGAACACATGGATTGTTGGGCCCCTAACACTTTGGAGTAAAAAGGTGTAGTTGAGAATGAGTTAAGCTATGAAACAAAATTAAATCTTGTGCAAAAGGTCAGAATGAATGAAAAATACCCTGGTGTTCAGCATTTTTGACTGCAAAGTGCAAATTCTATCTGAAGTACTTTTATTTGCAAAACACATTTCAGTCTTTGAATGTTGGCAGTAGTACAGAAAAAAGTGAATTCCCATACCGGGAGTCGAACCCGGGCCGCCTGGGTGAAAACCAGGAATCCTAACCGCTAGACCATATGGGAATAGATACCTTCAAGCTCGTTGACAATATGAAAAAAATAAGTTTCGTGCCTTGCACAAGAAGTGTCTGCAGATTAGCTTGTGTGTCTTGCCTCGTTAGCGCAGTAGGTAGCGCGTCAGTCTCATAATCTGAAGGTCGTGAGTTCGATCCTCACACGGGGCAGCATATTCCTCTTTTCTTAAGAGATATTGTCCCCAATTTAGAACTTTCCCTTTCAGTTCTAAAACGATTCTGATAATTAAGGAATTGTGAGCCCAAATGACAGACAGTACAAATGGGTTGTTGAGTCTCTTAACACCTTTGGTGTAAAAAGAGGTAGTTGGGAATGATTTGAGCTATGAAACCAAACTCAGTCTTGCGCCAAAAGTCGCAATGAATGGACAAAAAGCTGGTGCTCAGCATTTTTGACGGTTAAGTCCAAATTGTACCTGAGATACGTTTGACTGAAAATAACGCATCAGTAGTTAGTACAGAAAAGGGTACTTTCCCATACCGGGAGTCGAACCCGGGCCGCCTGGGTGAGAACCAGGAATCCTAACCGCTAGACCATATGGGAAATGATGCATAGCGGTATCAGTGACAATGTAAAAAAAAGAAGTTTACTACTTGACACAAGAAACTTCTGCAGTTCAATTTGCGCAACTTGCCTCGTTAACACAGTAGGAAGCAAATCCGTCTCATAAGCTAAAGGTTGAACTTTTGATGCTCAGAAGAGGCACTGGCCCCTTGTTTTTTCAATCAATTCTGTCTCCATCTTTGCTAGAGAGCCACCGATTTTTCCCATTCAGTACCAAAACATAACCGATTGCAGCAAAGAGGAGAGCTCTAATAACAGACAGGGAAAAAAGGGTTGCTGAGTCCCTTAAAACCTAGGAGTTACAAGTGAGAAATAAGAATGGTTTGAGCGTTGACCTCAAATGGTATGTGGTGCAAATAAATAACCCAAAACTCTGGTGGTTGACATTTTTGCTGCATAGAGCAGTTCCAACCTAAACTGATTCCATCTACAAGGTTTGTGGCAGTTTTTGAATGTGCGTACATATGCCAAAGGAGGTCACTCCCATAGCAGGAATTGAACCAGTCAACCAGCGATGCTAGGTCCTTTTCCGCATGGGGCAAGCTTTACACTAACCAACAAGACAGGTTTAAAAAAAAAAAAAAAAAAAAAAAGAAGTTTTTTGCTTTGATTAAATCAATTTTACATTACTAAAGCTAAAACTTTCCACATGAACACCATAATTAGCATATCAGTTGGCAATCTGAAGAATATGAGTTTATTCCTCACATGTGGTACTACTCCCTCCTTTTCTCAGGAGACTGTGTTACCAACTCAGAACTTTCCCATTAATTTCTGAAATGTTTCCGATTGGAAATGAAGTAGGAGCCCTAATGACAGACAGAACACATGGATTGTTGGGCCCCTAACACTTTGGAGTAAAAAGGTGTAGTTGAGAATGAGTTAAGCTATGAAACAAAATTAAATCTTGTGCAAAAGGTCAGAATGAATGAAAAATACCCTGGTGTTCAGCATTTTTGACTGCAAAGTGCAAATTCTATCTGAAGTACTTTTATTTGCAAAACACATTTCAGTCTTTGAATGTTGGCAGTAGTACAGAAAAAAGTGAATTCCCATACCGGGAGTCGAACCCGGGCCGCCTGGGTGAAAACCAGGAATCCTAACCGCTAGACCATATGGGAATAGATACCTTCAAGCTCGTTGACAATATGAAAAAAATAAGTTTCGTGCCTTGCACAAGAAGTGTCTGCAGATTAGCTTGTGTGTCTTGCCTCGTTAGCGCAGTAGGTAGCGCGTCAGTCTCATAATCTGAAGGTCGTGAGTTCGATCCTCACACGGGGCAGCATATTCCTCTTTTCTTAAGAGATATTGTCCCCAATTTAGAACTTTCCCTTTCAGTTCTAAAACGATTCTGATAATTAAGGAATTGTGAGCCCAAATGACAGACAGTACAAATGGGTTGTTGAGTCTCTTAACACCTTTGGTGTAAAAAGAGGTAGTTGGGAATGATTTGAGCTATGAAACCAAACTCAGTCTTGCGCCAAAAGTCGCAATGAATGGACAAAAAGCTGGTGCTCAGCATTTTTGACGGTTAAGTCCAAATTGTACCTGAGATACGTTTGACTGAAAATAACGCATCAGTAGTTAGTACAGAAAAGGGTACTTTCCCATACCGGGAGTCGAACCCGGGCCGCCTGGGTGAGAACCAGGAATCCTAACCGCTAGACCATATGGGAAATGATGCATAGCGGTATCAGTGACAATGTAAAAAAAAGAAGTTTACTACTTGACACAAGAAACTTCTGCAGTTCAATTTGCGCAACTTGCCTCGTTAACACAGTAGGAAGCAAATCCGTCTCATAAGCTAAAGGTTGAACTTTTGATGCTCAGAAGAGGCACTGGCCCCTTGTTTTTTCAATCAATTCTGTCTCCATCTTTGCTAGAGAGCCACCGATTTTTCCCATTCAGTACCAAAACATAACCGATTGCAGCAAAGAGGAGAGCTCTAATAACAGACAGGGAAAAAAGGGTTGCTGAGTCCCTTAAAACCTAGGAGTTACAAGTGAGAAATAAGAATGGTTTGAGCGTTGACCTCAAATGGTATGTGGTGCAAATAAATAACCCAAAACTCTGGTGGTTGACATTTTTGCTGCATAGAGCAGTTCCAACCTAAACTGATTCCATCTACAAGGTTTGTGGCAGTTTTTGAATGTGCGTACATATGCCAAAGGAGGTCACTCCCATAGCAGGAATTGAACCAGTCAACCAGCGATGCTAGGTCCTTTTCCGCATGGGGCAAGCTTTACACTAACCAACAAGACAGGTTTAAAAAAAAAAAAAAAAAAAAAAAGAAGTTTTTTGCTTTGATTAAATCAATTTTACATTACTAAAGCTAAAACTTTCCACATGAACACCATAATTAGCATATCAGTTGGCAATCTGAAGAATATGAGTTTATTCCTCACATGTGGTACTACTCCCTCCTTTTCTCAGGAGACTGTGTTACCAACTCAGAACTTTCCCATTAATTTCTGAAATGTTTCCGATTGGAAATGAAGTAGGAGCCCTAATGACAGACAGAACACATGGATTGTTGGGCCCCTAACACTTTGGAGTAAAAAGGTGTAGTTGAGAATGAGTTAAGCTATGAAACAAAATTAAATCTTGTGCAAAAGGTCAGAATGAATGAAAAATACCCTGGTGTTCAGCATTTTTGACTGCAAAGTGCAAATTCTATCTGAAGTACTTTTATTTGCAAAACACATTTCAGTCTTTGAATGTTGGCAGTAGTACAGAAAAAAGTGAATTCCCATACCGGGAGTCGAACCCGGGCCGCCTGGGTGAAAACCAGGAATCCTAACCGCTAGACCATATGGGAATAGATACCTTCAAGCTCGTTGACAATATGAAAAAAATAAGTTTCGTGCCTTGCACAAGAAGTGTCTGCAGATTAGCTTGTGTGTCTTGCCTCGTTAGCGCAGTAGGTAGCGCGTCAGTCTCATAATCTGAAGGTCGTGAGTTCGATCCTCACACGGGGCAGCATATTCCTCTTTTCTTAAGAGATATTGTCCCCAATTTAGAACTTTCCCTTTCAGTTCTAAAACGATTCTGATAATTAAGGAATTGTGAGCCCAAATGACAGACAGTACAAATGGGTTGTTGAGTCTCTTAACACCTTTGGTGTAAAAAGAGGTAGTTGGGAATGATTTGAGCTATGAAACCAAACTCAGTCTTGCGCCAAAAGTCGCAATGAATGGACAAAAAGCTGGTGCTCAGCATTTTTGACGGTTAAGTCCAAATTGTACCTGAGATACGTTTGACTGAAAATAACGCATCAGTAGTTAGTACAGAAAAGGGTACTTTCCCATACCGGGAGTCGAACCCGGGCCGCCTGGGTGAGAACCAGGAATCCTAACCGCTAGACCATATGGGAAATGATGCATAGCGGTATCAGTGACAATGTAAAAAAAAGAAGTTTACTACTTGACACAAGAAACTTCTGCAGTTCAATTTGCGCAACTTGCCTCGTTAACACAGTAGGAAGCAAATCCGTCTCATAAGCTAAAGGTTGAACTTTTGATGCTCAGAAGAGGCACTGGCCCCTTGTTTTTTCAATCAATTCTGTCTCCATCTTTGCTAGAGAGCCACCGATTTTTCCCATTCAGTACCAAAACATAACCGATTGCAGCAAAGAGGAGAGCTCTAATAACAGACAGGGAAAAAAGGGTTGCTGAGTCCCTTAAAACCTAGGAGTTACAAGTGAGAAATAAGAATGGTTTGAGCGTTGACCTCAAATGGTATGTGGTGCAAATAAATAACCCAAAACTCTGGTGGTTGACATTTTTGCTGCATAGAGCAGTTCCAACCTAAACTGATTCCATCTACAAGGTTTGTGGCAGTTTTTGAATGTGCGTACATATGCCAAAGGAGGTCACTCCCATAGCAGGAATTGAACCAGTCAACCAGCGATGCTAGGTCCTTTTCCGCATGGGGCAAGCTTTACACTAACCAACAAGACAGGTTTAAAAAAAAAAAAAAAAAAAAAAAAAAAAAAAAGAAGTTTTTTGCTTTGATTAAATCAATTTTACATTACTAAAGCTAAAACTTTCCACATGAACACCATAATTAGCATATCAGTTGGCAATCTGAAGAATATGAGTTTATTCCTCACATGTGGTACTACTCCCTCCTTTTCTCAGGAGACTGTGTTACCAACTCAGAACTTTCCCATTAATTTCTGAAATGTTTCCGATTGGAAATGAAGTAGGAGCCCTAATGACAGACAGAACACATGGATTGTTGGGCCCCTAACACTTTGGAGTAAAAAGGTGTAGTTGAGAATGAGTTAAGCTATGAAACAAAATTAAATCTTGTGCAAAAGGTCAGAATGAATGAAAAATACCCTGGTGTTCAGCATTTTTGACTGCAAAGTGCAAATTCTATCTGAAGTACTTTTATTTGCAAAACACATTTCAGTCTTTGAATGTTGGCAGTAGTACAGAAAAAAGTGAATTCCCATACCGGGAGTCGAACCCGGGCCGCCTGGGTGAAAACCAGGAATCCTAACCGCTAGACCATATGGGAATAGATACCTTCAAGCTCGTTGACAATATGAAAAAAATAAGTTTCGTGCCTTGCACAAGAAGTGTCTGCAGATTAGCTTGTGTGTCTTGCCTCGTTAGCGCAGTAGGTAGCGCGTCAGTCTCATAATCTGAAGGTCGTGAGTTCGATCCTCACACGGGGCAGCATATTCCTCTTTTCTTAAGAGATATTGTCCCCAATTTAGAACTTTCCCTTTCAGTTCTAAAACGATTCTGATAATTAAGGAATTGTGAGCCCAAATGACAGACAGTACAAATGGGTTGTTGAGTCTCTTAACACCTTTGGTGTAAAAAGAGGTAGTTGGGAATGATTTGAGCTATGAAACCAAACTCAGTCTTGCGCCAAAAGTCGCAATGAATGGACAAAAAGCTGGTGCTCAGCATTTTTGACGGTTAAGTCCAAATTGTACCTGAGATACGTTTGACTGAAAATAACGCATCAGTAGTTAGTACAGAAAAGGGTACTTTCCCATACCGGGAGTCGAACCCGGGCCGCCTGGGTGAGAACCAGGAATCCTAACCGCTAGACCATATGGGAAATGATGCATAGCGGTATCAGTGACAATGTAAAAAAAAGAAGTTTACTACTTGACACAAGAAACTTCTGCAGTTCAATTTGCGCAACTTGCCTCGTTAACACAGTAGGAAGCAAATCCGTCTCATAAGCTAAAGGTTGAACTTTTGATGCTCAGAAGAGGCACTGGCCCCTTGTTTTTTCAATCAATTCTGTCTCCATCTTTGCTAGAGAGCCACCGATTTTTCCCATTCAGTACCAAAACATAACCGATTGCAGCAAAGAGGAGAGCTCTAATAACAGACAGGGAAAAAAGGGTTGCTGAGTCCCTTAAAACCTAGGAGTTACAAGTGAGAAATAAGAATGGTTTGAGCGTTGACCTCAAATGGTATGTGGTGCAAATAAATAACCCAAAACTCTGGTGGTTGACATTTTTGCTGCATAGAGCAGTTCCAACCTAAACTGATTCCATCTACAAGGTTTGTGGCAGTTTTTGAATGTGCGTACATATGCCAAAGGAGGTCACTCCCATAGCAGGAATTGAACCAGTCAACCAGCGATGCTAGGTCCTTTTCCGCATGGGGCAAGCTTTACACTAACCAACAAGACAGGTTTAAAAAAAAAAAAAAAAAAAAAAAAAAAAAAAAAGAAGTTTTTTGCTTTGATTAAATCAATTTTACATTACTAAAGCTAAAACTTTCCACATGAACACCATAATTAGCATATCAGTTGGCAATCTGAAGAATATGAGTTTATTCCTCACATGTGGTACTACTCCCTCCTTTTCTCAGGAGACTGTGTTACCAACTCAGAACTTTCCCATTAATTTCTGAAATGTTTCCGATTGGAAATGAAGTAGGAGCCCTAATGACAGACAGAACACATGGATTGTTGGGCCCCTAACACTTTGGAGTAAAAAGGTGTAGTTGAGAATGAGTTAAGCTATGAAACAAAATTAAATCTTGTGCAAAAGGTCAGAATGAATGAAAAATACCCTGGTGTTCAGCATTTTTGACTGCAAAGTGCAAATTCTATCTGAAGTACTTTTATTTGCAAAACACATTTCAGTCTTTGAATGTTGGCAGTAGTACAGAAAAAAGTGAATTCCCATACCGGGAGTCGAACCCGGGCCGCCTGGGTGAAAACCAGGAATCCTAACCGCTAGACCATATGGGAATAGATACCTTCAAGCTCGTTGACAATATGAAAAAAATAAGTTTCGTGCCTTGCACAAGAAGTGTCTGCAGATTAGCTTGTGTGTCTTGCCTCGTTAGCGCAGTAGGTAGCGCGTCAGTCTCATAATCTGAAGGTCGTGAGTTCGATCCTCACACGGGGCAGCATATTCCTCTTTTCTTAAGAGATATTGTCCCCAATTTAGAACTTTCCCTTTCAGTTCTAAAACGATTCTGATAATTAAGGAATTGTGAGCCCAAATGACAGACAGTACAAATGGGTTGTTGAGTCTCTTAACACCTTTGGTGTAAAAAGAGGTAGTTGGGAATGATTTGAGCTATGAAACCAAACTCAGTCTTGCGCCAAAAGTCGCAATGAATGGACAAAAAGCTGGTGCTCAGCATTTTTGACGGTTAAGTCCAAATTGTACCTGAGATACGTTTGACTGAAAATAACGCATCAGTAGTTAGTACAGAAAAGGGTACTTTCCCATACCGGGAGTCGAACCCGGGCCGCCTGGGTGAGAACCAGGAATCCTAACCGCTAGACCATATGGGAAATGATGCATAGCGGTATCAGTGACAATGTAAAAAAAAGAAGTTTACTACTTGACACAAGAAACTTCTGCAGTTCAATTTGCGCAACTTGCCTCGTTAACACAGTAGGAAGCAAATCCGTCTCATAAGCTAAAGGTTGAACTTTTGATGCTCAGAAGAGGCACTGGCCCCTTGTTTTTTCAATCAATTCTGTCTCCATCTTTGCTAGAGAGCCACCGATTTTTCCCATTCAGTACCAAAACATAACCGATTGCAGCAAAGAGGAGAGCTCTAATAACAGACAGGGAAAAAAGGGTTGCTGAGTCCCTTAAAACCTAGGAGTTACAAGTGAGAAATAAGAATGGTTTGAGCGTTGACCTCAAATGGTATGTGGTGCAAATAAATAACCCAAAACTCTGGTGGTTGACATTTTTGCTGCATAGAGCAGTTCCAACCTAAACTGATTCCATCTACAAGGTTTGTGGCAGTTTTTGAATGTGCGTACATATGCCAAAGGAGGTCACTCCCATAGCAGGAATTGAACCAGTCAACCAGCGATGCTAGGTCCTTTTCCGCATGGGGCAAGCTTTACACTAACCAACAAGACAGGTTTAAAAAAAAAAAAAAAAAAAAAGAAGTTTTTTGCTTTGATTAAATCAATTTTACATTACTAAAGCTAAAACTTTCCACATGAACACCATAATTAGCATATCAGTTGGCAATCTGAAGAATATGAGTTTATTCCTCACATGTGGTACTACTCCCTCCTTTTCTCAGGAGACTGTGTTACCAACTCAGAACTTTCCCATTAATTTCTGAAATGTTTCCGATTGGAAATGAAGTAGGAGCCCTAATGACAGACAGAACACATGGATTGTTGGGCCCCTAACACTTTGGAGTAAAAAGGTGTAGTTGAGAATGAGTTAAGCTATGAAACAAAATTAAATCTTGTGCAAAAGGTCAGAATGAATGAAAAATACCCTGGTGTTCAGCATTTTTGACTGCAAAGTGCAAATTCTATCTGAAGTACTTTTATTTGCAAAACACATTTCAGTCTTTGAATGTTGGCAGTAGTACAGAAAAAAGTGAATTCCCATACCGGGAGTCGAACCCGGGCCGCCTGGGTGAAAACCAGGAATCCTAACCGCTAGACCATATGGGAATAGATACCTTCAAGCTCGTTGACAATATGAAAAAAATAAGTTTCGTGCCTTGCACAAGAAGTGTCTGCAGATTAGCTTGTGTGTCTTGCCTCGTTAGCGCAGTAGGTAGCGCGTCAGTCTCATAATCTGAAGGTCGTGAGTTCGATCCTCACACGGGGCAGCATATTCCTCTTTTCTTAAGAGATATTGTCCCCAATTTAGAACTTTCCCTTTCAGTTCTAAAACGATTCTGATAATTAAGGAATTGTGAGCCCAAATGACAGACAGTACAAATGGGTTGTTGAGTCTCTTAACACCTTTGGTGTAAAAAGAGGTAGTTGGGAATGATTTGAGCTATGAAACCAAACTCAGTCTTGCGCCAAAAGTCGCAATGAATGGACAAAAAGCTGGTGCTCAGCATTTTTGACGGTTAAGTCCAAATTGTACCTGAGATACGTTTGACTGAAAATAACGCATCAGTAGTTAGTACAGAAAAGGGTACTTTCCCATACCGGGAGTCGAACCCGGGCCGCCTGGGTGAGAACCAGGAATCCTAACCGCTAGACCATATGGGAAATGATGCATAGCGGTATCAGTGACAATGTAAAAAAAAGAAGTTTACTACTTGACACAAGAAACTTCTGCAGTTCAATTTGCGCAACTTGCCTCGTTAACACAGTAGGAAGCAAATCCGTCTCATAAGCTAAAGGTTGAACTTTTGATGCTCAGAAGAGGCACTGGCCCCTTGTTTTTTCAATCAATTCTGTCTCCATCTTTGCTAGAGAGCCACCGATTTTTCCCATTCAGTACCAAAACATAACCGATTGCAGCAAAGAGGAGAGCTCTAATAACAGACAGGGAAAAAAGGGTTGCTGAGTCCCTTAAAACCTAGGAGTTACAAGTGAGAAATAAGAATGGTTTGAGCGTTGACCTCAAATGGTATGTGGTGCAAATAAATAACCCAAAACTCTGGTGGTTGACATTTTTGCTGCATAGAGCAGTTCCAACCTAAACTGATTCCATCTACAAGGTTTGTGGCAGTTTTTGAATGTGCGTACATATGCCAAAGGAGGTCACTCCCATAGCAGGAATTGAACCAGTCAACAGCGATGCTAGGTCCTTTTCCGCATGGGGCAAGCTTTACACTAACCAACAAGACAGGTTTAAAAAAAAAAAAAAAAAAAAAGAAGTTTTTTGCTTTGATTAAATCAATTTTACATTACTAAAGCTAAAACTTTCCACATGAACACCATAATTAGCATATCAGTTGGCAATCTGAAGAATATGAGTTTATTCCTCACATGTGGTACTACTCCCTCCTTTTCTCAGGAGACTGTGTTACCAACTCAGAACTTTCCATTAATTTCTGAAATGTTTCCGATTGGAAATGAAGTAGGAGCCCTAATGACAGACAGAACACATGGATTGTTGGGCCCCTAACACTTTGGAGTAAAAAGGTGTAGTTGAGAATGAGTTAAGCTATGAAACAAATTAAATCTTGTGCAAAAGGTCAGAATGAATGAAAAATACCCTGGTGTTCAGCATTTTTGACTGCAAAGTGCAAATTCTATCTGAAGTACTTTTATTTGCAAAACACATTTCAGTCTTTGAATGTTGGCAGTAGTACAGAAAAAAGTGAATTCCCATACCGGGAGTCGAACCCGGGCCGCCTGGGTGAAAACCAGGAATCCTAACCGCTAGACCATATGGGAATAGATACCTTCAAGCTCGTTGACAATATGAAAAAAATAAGTTTCGTGCCTTGCACAAGAAGTGTCTGCAGATTAGCTTGTGTGTCTTGCCTCGTTAGCGCAGTAGGTAGCGCGTCAGTCTCATAATCTGAAGGTCGTGAGTTCGATCCTCACACGGGGCAGCATATTCCTCTTTTCTTAAGAGATATTGTCCCCAATTTAGAACTTTCCCTTTCAGTTCTAAAACGATTCTGATAATTAAGGAATTGTGAGCCCAAATGACAGACAGTACAAATGGGTTGTTGAGTCTCTTAACACCTTTGGTGTAAAAAGAGGTAGTTGGGAATGATTTGAGCTATGAAACCAAACTCAGTCTTGCGCCAAAAGTCGCAATGAAGGGACAAAAAGCTGGTGCTCAGCATTTTTGACGGTTAAGTCCAAATTGTACCTGAGATACGTTTGACTGAAAATAACGCATCAGTAGTTAGTACAGAAAAGGGTACTTTCCCATACCGGGAGTCGAACCCGGGCCGCCTGGGTGAGAACCAGGAATCCTAACCGCTAGACCATATGGGAAATGATGCATAGCGGTATCAGTGACAATGTAAAAAAAAGAAGTTTACTACTTGACACAAGAAACTTCTGCAGTTCAATTTGCGCAACTTGCCTCGTTAACACAGTAGGAAGCAAATCCGTCTCATAAGCTAAAGGTTGAACTTTTGATGCTCAGAAGAGGCACTGGCCCCTTGTTTTTTCAATCAATTCTGTCTCCATCTTTGCTAGAGAGCCACCGATTTTTCCCATTCAGTACCAAAACATAACCGATTGCAGCAAAGAGGAGAGCTCTAATAACAGACAGGGAAAAAAGGGGTTGCTGAGTCCCTTAAAACCTAGGAGTTACAAGTGAGAAATAAGAATGGTTTTGAGCGTTGACCTCAAATGGTATGTGGTGCAATAAATAACCCAAAACTCTGGTGGTTGACATTTTTGCTGCATAGAGCAGTTCCAACCTAAACTGATTCCATCTACAAGGTTTGTGGCAGTTTTTGAATGTGCGTACATATGCCAAAGGAGGTCACTCCCATAGCAGGAATTGAACCAGTCAACCAGCGATGCTAGGTCCTTTTCCGCATGGGGCAAGCTTTACACTAACCAACAAGACAGGTTTAAAAAAAAAAAAAAAAAAAAAAAAAGAAGTTTTTTGCTTTGATTAAATCAATTTTACATTACTAAAGCTAAAACTTTCCCACATGAACACCATAATTAGCATATCAGTTGGCAATCTGAAGAATATGAGTTTATTCCTCACATGTGGTACTACTCCCTCCTTTTCTCAGGAGACTGTGTTACCAACTCAGAACTTTCCCATTAATTTCTGAAATGTTTCCGATTGGAAATGAAGTAGGAGCCCTAATGACAGACAGAACACATGGATTGTTGGGCCCCTAACACTTTGGAGTAAAAAGGTGTAGTTGAGAATGAGTTAAGCTATGAAACAAAATTAAATCTTGTTGCAAAAGGTCAGAATGAATGAAAAATACCCTGGTGTTCAGCATTTTTGACTGCAAAGTGCAAATTCTATCTGAAGTACTTTTATTTGCAAAACACATTTCAGTCTTTGGAATGTTGGCAGTAGTACCAGAAAAAAGTGAATTCCCATACCGGGAGTCGAACCCGGGCCGCCTGGGTGAAAAACCAGGAATCCTAACCGCTAGACCATATGGGAATAGATACCTTCAAGCTCGTTGACAATATGAAAAAAATAAGTTTTGTGCCTTGCACAAGAAGTGTCTGCAGATTAGCTTGTGTGTCTTGCCTCGTTAGCGCAGTAGGTAGCGCGTCAGTCTCATAATCTGAAGGGTCGTGAGTTCGATCCTCACACGGGGCAGCATATTCCTCTTTTCTTAAGAGATATTGTCCCTCAATTTAGAACTTTCCCTTTCAGTTCTAAAACGATTCTGATAATTAAGGAATTTGTGAGCCCAAATGACAGACAGTACAAATGGGTTGTTGAGTCTCTTAACACCTTTGGTGTAAAAAGAGGTAGTTGGAATGATTTGAGCTATGAAACCAAACTCAGTCTTGCGCCAAAAGTCGCAATGAATGGACAAAAAGCTGGTGCTCAGCATTTTTGACGGTTAAGTCCAAATTGTACCTGAGATACGTTTGACTGAAAATAACGCATCAGTAGTTAGTACAGAAAAGGGTACTTTCCATACCGGGAGTCGAACCCGGGCCGCCTGGGTGAGAACCAGGACATCCTAACCGCTAGACCATATGGGAAATGATGCATAGCGGTATCAGTGACAATGTAAAAAAAAGAAGTTTACTACTTGACACAAGAAACTTCTGCAGTTCAATTTGCGCAACTTGCCTCCTTAACACAGTAGGAAGCAAATCCGTCTCATAAGCTAAAGGGTTGAACTTTTGATGCTCAGAAGAGGCACTGGCCCCTTGTTTTTTCAATCAATTCTGTCTCATCTTTGCTAGAGAGCCACCGATTTTTCCCATTCAGTACCAAAACATAACCGATTGCAGCAAAGAGGAGAGCTCTAATAACAGACAGGGAAAAAAGGGTTGCTGAGTCCCTTAAAACCTAGGAGTTACAAGTGAGAAATAAGAATGGTTTGAGCGTTGACCTCAAATGGTATGTGGTGCAAATAAATAACCCAAAACTCTGGTGGTTGACATTTTTGCTGCATAGAGCAGTTCCAACCTAAACTGATTCCATCTACAAGGTTTGTGGCAGTTTTTGAATGTGCGTACATATGCCAAAGGAGGTCACTCCCATAGCAGGAATTGAACCAGTCAACCAGCGATGCTAGGTCCTTTTCCGCATGGGGCAAGCTTTACACTAACCAACAAGACAGGTTTAAAAAAAAAAAAAAAAAAAAAAAAAAAAAAAAAAGAAGTTTTTTGCTTTGATTAAATCAATTTTACATTACTAAAGCTAAAACTTTCCACATGAACACCATAATTAGCATATCAGTTGGCAATCTGAAGAATATGAGTTTATTCCTCACATGTGGTACTACTCCCTCCTTTTCTCAGGAGACTGTGTTACCAACTCAGAACTTTCCCATTAATTTCTGAAATGTTTCCGATTGGAAATGAAGTAGGAGCCCTAATGACAGACAGAACACATGGATTGTTGGGCCCCTAACACTTTGGAGTAAAAAGGTGTAGTTGAGAATGAGTTAAGCTATGAAACAAAATTAAATCTTGTGCAAAAGGTCAGAATGAATGAAAAATACCCTGGTGTTCAGCATTTTTGACTGCAAAGTGCAAATTCTATCTGAAGTACTTTTATTTGCAAAACACATTTCAGTCTTTGAATGTTGGCAGTAGTACAGAAAAAAGTGAATTCCCATACCGGGAGTCGAACCCGGGCCGCCTGGGTGAAAACCAGGAATCCTAACCGCTAGACCATATGGGAATAGATACCTTCAAGCTCGTTGGACAATATGAAAAAAATAAGTTTCGTGCCTTGCACAAGAAGTGTCTGCAGATTAGCTTGTGTGTCTTGCCTCGTTAGCGCAGTAGGTAGCGCGTCAGTCTCATAATCTGAAGGTCGTGAGTTCGATCCTCACACGGGGCAGCATATTCCTCTTTTCTTAAGAGATATTGTCCCCAATTAGAACTTTCCCTTTCAGTTCTAAAACGATTCTGATAATTAAGGAATTGTGAGCCCAAATGACAGACAGTACAAATGGGTTGTTGAGCTCTCTTAACACCTTTGGTGTAAAAGAGGTAGTTGGAATGATTTGAGCTATGAAACCAAACTCAGTCTTGCGCCAAAAGTCGCAATGAATGGACAAAAAGCTGTGCTCAGCATTTTTGACGGTTAAGTCCAAATTGTACCTGAGATACGTTTGACTGAAAATAACGCATCAGTAGTTAGTACAGAAAAGGGTACTTTCCATACCGGGAGTCGAACCCGGGGCCGCCTGGGTGAGAACCAGGAATCCTAACCGCTAGACCATATGGGAAATGATGCATAGCGGTATCAGTGACAATGTAAAAAAAAGAAGTTTACTACTTGACACAAGAAACTTCTGCAGTTCAATTTGCGCAACTTGCCTCGTTAACACAGTAGGAAGCAAATCCGTCTCATAAGCTAAAGGTTGAACTTTTGATGCTCAGAAGAGGCACTGGCCCCTTGTTTTTTCAATCAATTCTGTCTCCATCTTTGCTAGAGAGCCACCGATTTTCCCATTCAGTACCAAAACATAACCGATTGCAGCAAAGAGGAGAGCTCTAATAACAGACAGGAAAAAAGGGTTGCTGAGTCCCTTAAAACCTAGGAGTTACAAGTGAGAAATAAGAATGGTTTTGAGCGTTGACCTCAAATGGTATGTGGTGCAAATAAATAACCCAAAACTCTGGTGGTTGACATTTTTGCTGCATAGAGCAGTTCCAAACCTAAACTGATTCCATCTACAAGGTTTGTGGCAGTTTTTGAATGTGCGTACATATGCCAAAGGAGGTCACTCCATAGCAGGAATTGAACCAGTCAACCAGCGATGCTAGGTCCTTTTCCGCATGGGGCAAGCTTTACACTAACCAACAAGACAGGTTTAAAAAAAAAAAAAAAAAAAAAGAAGTTTTTTGCTTTGATTAAATCAATTTTACATTACTAAAGCTAAAACTTTCCACATGAACACCATAATTAGCATATCAGTTGGCAATCTGAAGAATATGAGTTTATTCCTCACATGTGGTACTACTCCCTCCTTTTCTCAGGAGACTGTGTTACCAACTCAGAACTTTCCCATTAATTTCTGAAATGTTTCCGATTGGAAATGAAGTAGGAGCCCTAATGACAGACAGAACACATGGATTGTTGGCCCCTAACACTTTGGAGTAAAAAGGTGTAGTTGAGAATGAGTTA